>NW_024081203.1:856493-880904 GCF_003009895.1 Hyaena hyaena | reverse complement strand
AAAAATTATTAAAAAAAAAAAAAAAAAAAAAGAAATACCTAACTATAATTGTTAGCTTAATTTTTAATGGGCATTTTAGGTATATAATCAAGATTTCCATTATTTTTAATATATAAGAGAAAGTCTTCATTCTATATCCTTGAAGTGCCTTTTGAAATTATCTCTGAATAATCAAGCAATTTTGTTATCAAAGGAAAATATATCTGATATATATATATATCAGTACATTTAGTATATTTAGTATAAAAATTAACATAAGTGGAGAATGACATACCCTAAAATCACCTTTTTACCTTGACTGGGATATCACTGTTGTTTTAAACCCAACATAGTTAAGGTTTTGGATTTTTTTTCACTTTTGAAAACTTTACATGTATGTATACTGAATTTTAAATTCTATTCCTCCATGTGTTTTAAGGGTGCTCCGTTTTAATATACAAAATACTACTCATCCTAGCTTTTGCAAACATGTTTATATTCCTGCAAATTATACTAGCACATTTCTTTCCAAAAAGAAAAGTGTATCTTTTGCTTGGATTTTACACATAACCATTGTTTGTGACTTTGTTATGATTTTTTTCCCAATTAATTCAAATAAAGATAAATAGATGGAGTTGAAAAGAGAATTGACCTCTCACACACTTAGAAAGAGACTAATTGTATCTTATGGATACTGCTTAGCTGGAGTTGTTCTCTCAATGGGAGGGAAAATTAAAAAAAAAACAAAAAAAACAAGAATTATCTTCTCTCGCAGAGATGTGTCAAATGAAGTGTGCTAAGAGATGTGGTAAAGAATGTGAAGGATTAAAAATAATGCAGGGCTGTTAGTGTTTTCTTCCTACTTTTGTTTACTCCTCTTGAATTATGCTTGATATTATTTGGGTATCGAGTTTTCTTATGGGTTGCAGTGAAGTCAAAATATATTTTACACAAATAAAAGAAAATATGGGGGAAAAGGCAGTGAAAACATGGCTCAGGGATAATATCTAAAGCTTATTTGTTTGTGAGATTTGGGGGCTTTGTAACTTAGAAAGCTCCTTGTGATGTATTAATTAACTGAAAACAGGAGCGTACTGTATCCAAACAGTGCATATATTGCGAGGGGGCCGTGTGCTGGGAGGGCCTAAGCAGGCAATTGTGTTGTGAAACCACAATGAAAAGACTCAGGCAGAGAACAGCTTTATGAAAATTGCACCTTTTGATGTGTTGGTGACATGAAATTGATGGAGTTCGGTGGAATAATGACTTTAAACATTAATCCTTCCTTTCCTCAAACAGGCAGTATCTTGAGGTGCTCGTTAGGTCTCATATGGAAAGAGGATTTAGCAAGTCCCTTTCTTTTTTTTAACCTTTCACAAAACTGCTAAGTATTTTTGGTATACATGATTACTCTTCTTGGGGGTTATCGAGAGCTGGTAAGCCTGGGAGGAAGCTGGTCAGAATAACACCACTTGACTCCCGGAGAATCTGTACCGTGAGGTGCTGTGTGGTGCGTGGTGCACACTAACAACACTAACTGAGCCTCTGGTATTAATTTAATCTCAAAAGCTAGGCTTTTAGGTTTGATCCACTGGCCTTCTCTTCACCACCTTGCAGCCAAAAGATTTCTTTTATAATGGCTGGGATTCTAGGCTTCTGGAGTGCCTCTAATGCCATGGCTTTTAGAGGAACACCACCAGAAATGGTATAATGCAGAGCGTACAAAAACAATGCTTTCAATTTCTGTGCATAGACTAGTTAGTTGCCAAGAGTTTTCAGATCCACTTTAAGGAAGATTAGTATTTGTGTATTTTTAATGTTTTCACAGGGAATTCAATTTTCTTTTCCATTTGCAGCATTTATGAGAAAGGTATATAGGTGCCAATCTTTCCTATCTAATTAAGATTTCATAGTTGTTAATGAGTCAACATACCATCAAAGCCTCATTAATGAAAAACTAGATGGTTGAGCTTCATGCCTTTCCTTATACTATGGTTTTAACTCACATTGCAATAGATGTTTGAATAAGAACCACTTTTGTGTGTATCTGTGTGTCACTCTGTGTGTGTGTGAGTGTGTGTATGTGATTTCACTGATGCATGATTCTCTAATAAAGAGGGTCTTCATGCTGTACCATCTAGCATCTTAAGATTAATACAGCCAACACCAGGAATTGATTTTAGTGTTAGAATGCATGAAAACATGGAAAAGGAAGGCTTGAAAGAGCAGGCTATCAAAATTTAAAAATGCAAAGATTTTATTATGGACTAATTTTTAGATTGCTGTCTGTGCTTCTACAACAGTAGTAGAATTTTCCTTGCCTCAGACCTTGAAAGTGACCCTCCCCGAAAAGAATTTGAGCATGGAAGTTTCAGGAGTAATCTTTCTGCGAAGGAACGGCCTATTTGACCTAATTGTGGGGTCTTTCTCTCTCCCTTTCTCTCTCTTTTCTACCACTTGGAGAAAAGCTGTGTGGGAAGCAAAAATTCCTCTTCTCACTATGTTTTGCACATTGTCAGAATTTATTAGCACAGTATTTTCAAAAGAATGACAGGGTTATTAGACATTTCATGGCAGAAACTCAAAAACAATTCTGCATCCTGTTTGGTCAAAACTTGTAACATTTTCAAGAACCACAGAAGCAAGTGGCCTTCCAATGCATGTGTTAAAGTCAGACCTGCCAAGATGATAGAACTTGAGATTGAAGAGGAAAATGGAAAGTCAAGTGTATAAAGTCATATTATGCATTAGCATGTGTGGGGGTAGATGCTATTATAATTTATGATAAACAAAGCCTCACAAAAATCCACAAATACCTTCATTCAAAAGTCCTAACCTATGGACACCCCATATGGAACATGGTCTGCATCTATACCATGCCAGAAAAATGAGGTAAATATTTTAAAATAATACAAATAAAATTTCAAAATGCAGTCAGTAAATGGATTGAGTTTTTGCCTTTGGAATATAAAAAAACTTGTCTAACCTCTTTTTTCTCTGTTGACTAATAGTTTCATTGTATCAACTTGATTCATATGAATATTGTTCAGCAATGTGAAAACAAATAGCGCCATTTATTGATATACTAGTAGTTAAAAAGTCTTTGCAATCTAAACAGAAGTCTTTGTGTTTCTTTAATGGAAAGACTTTGCTTAAGTTTTAGAGTTCAGTTTTCTTTTTACCAGGTTGCTGTGAATTCCTAGTGAAATTTCTTTTATCTTCCATTCTCTGGTTCTAAATGTGTTGCTTTAAAAAAAATCTCCGTAGGGGCACGTAGGTGGTTGAGTCGGTTAAGCATCATACTCTTCATTTCGGCTCAAATGATGATCTCACGGTTCCTCGGAGAGTTTGTGGGCCCAATCTTACAAAATCCCCCACCCTAAAGCTCTGAACTGGTAGCCCGGAGCCTGCTTGGGAGTCTCTCTCTCTTGCCCTCCTGCCCCTATTCCACTCATGTGGTCTCTCTCAAAATAAGTAAACATTTTTTAAAAATCCATGGAAAAATTAATCTGAAGAATAATAAAACAAGTTAAAAGAGGTAAAATACAGGAGGGCCTGAGGGGCTCAGTCAGTTAAGCAACCAACTCTTGATCTCAGCTCAGGTAATGATCTCAAGGTTTGTGAAACAGAGCCCCATATCAGGCTCTGCACTGACAGTGTGGAGCCTGATGGAGATTCTCTGTCTCCCTCTTCCCACTCCCCCAGAACAACAAAACTTTAAAAAATAGATAAAATACAGATGACTGTTCAGCTTGATAGGGAAAGGAGGGAATCTTTTTATATAGATGTATATTTATATCCATATTTACATATTTCCCAGGTATTAATTAATTCATTATACTTCTAGTAAGTACTTATTTGTCTTGACCACAAGAGAAAGTCAGGTGAATTGTACCATTATGGTCTAGAGTATAAGAACATACCTACAAGTGTCGGTGAGGCAAGAATAGAAATACAGAGGTAAGATCTCAATTAATATAGAATGATTGTCAGCTTATGTCTGCAGCCAAGACCCATCATATGACAAAATTATAAAATAATTGATTTTCTTTTGTTATCTAAACTGCAGCTCCACTAGTGAGACTCCCCGTTTATAACCCAGAATTTCTTGCTACCAACAGTGCTGTAATCTGTCAGTCCCTTTCGAGTTGCTTGCACTTGGTTCTCACCCCATCGAATCTCTTCTACTTTGTGCTCCATTGCTTCTCACTTAGTGGTTGATGAAAAGCAATCTGATAAGCTAATTCTTACTAAGGTTTAATTACTTAACAGCTTGATTATTAAATCTCTAAGGATATTTGGACTTTGAAGAGAGGACTATTGGATGTTGTCTTAATTCAATACAATTAATGAGTGGGGTTTTTTTTTTTTTGGCAAAGGAAGACATTTTGTTGGGGGCACAAAAAGCAACAAAGAGGAGTATCCCAGAAATATTTTGTATTTTTGAGGAATTACATTGGGAGTTCAAATCCCATACGTGCCACACCATGTAAATTGTTACTTTGGGCAAATCACTTTATGTCTTTGAGTCTCAGTTTTCTCATCTTTATAATAGAACAGATATAATACCAAGGAATACTAGGATCGATTGAGAAATAGGAAATTCTTTATGAGGTATAAATGCACATTATTATTATCATTCAGAAAATAATTTGATTTATCTATATTAAATTCATTTTCTATTCTTAAGGTTTTCTTAATTTAGTCAAGTGCCTATGCAGACAGCTACCAAAGAGATAGCTGGATTGGTAAATAATAAAGTTTATCTTCTGTACATATATATGAGATTTCTAAATATATTGTTTGCATCTTAAAAGTTTTTAAAAAATATAATCAACAAAACATCGAAAGAGGAATCTGTGAATAAGAACAAATTAAGAAATAAAAATACTGTATGGCCTTAAGGACGGTTCTAGGAAGAATAAAGATGCAAATTAATTCATAATTATAAAAACACAAAAGGAAAGTAAATGGGAATTTAAGTTGTTTATAGAATCAAAACACATGGGTAGATGTAGATATGTTACTTAGCATATATGGTATAATTAGTATATAATAAGGAGAAAGGTAATTATTTAAATCCTATTGTCAATGGTGGGACGAAAAGATAGAACATTAATGCACTATTAAAGGTAAAATAGAGTGATACAATCTATGAGACAATTTGAGAGTACTGATAAAAATTTAACATGCATGCATGACCCAATTGGTTTTGGGTTTTTTTTTTTTCCATTAAACTTCTGTTTTAATGGGTCTCAAAATTTTGTAACAGATTTTTGGTCAAGTTGTTTCCATTAAAAAGTATGGATTTTAAATCTAGTAATTTAAAACTGTCACACACACACACACACACACACAACCAAATTGTTCACAAAAGATTCTCTTTTCCTTCTGAAGGTTTTAGGCTGTACTGTTATCATTAACCAGTCATTTACTATTAAACTAAATGGCCAATTGGCACAAACAATTCTGAGATAGTTTTTCCACCAGTGACTAAGATAAGGGTCGGGCACCTGGGTGGCTCAGTCAGTTAAGTATCTAACTTCAGCTCAGGTCATAAGTTTGATCCCTGAGTCAGGCTCTGTGCTGACTGCTCAGAGCCTGGAGCCTACTTCAGATTCTGTCTCCCTCTCTCTTTGCCCCTCCCTCATTCACACTCTGTCTCTCTCTCTCTCTCCAAAAAATAAATAAATACTAAAAAACATATTTTAAAAATGACTGGGTGGCTGGTATTGGACATAATATTAATCCTTCTAAACTTTCTGGGAAGACTTGGTGACCTTGCCAACTCCAGCTGCCTTCTTGTCCACTGCTTTGATGATACCCACAAGCAATTGTCTGTCTCATGTCATGAACAGCAAAATGACTCAGAGGAGGTTAGTCAGAGAAGCCCTCGAGACACATAGACTTGCCAAGAACCATATCAATGACTGCAGTAGCACCAGGTTTCTGGAACTTGGGGCCATCTTCCAACTTTTTCCCAGAACAATGGTCAATCTTCTTCAGCTCAGTAAACTTGCAAGCAATTTGAGGTGTGTGACAATTCAGCATAGGAGCATTTCCAGCACTATTTGGCGTGGATGGTTTGGGACAATCACTTGAACCATGAAGCCCACTACTTCCATTGGTGGCTCATTTTTTTTGTCACCAGCCACATTGCCACAATGAACCCCTTTGACAGATATGTTCTTGACATTGAAACCCATATTGTCCCCAGGAAGAGGCTCACTCAAAGCTTCAAAGGCATTTCAACAGACTTTACTTCAGTTGTAACACTGAGTGGAGCAAAGGTTGACCACCATGCCTGGTTTAAGAATACCAGTCTCTACTTGGCCCACAGGGATGGTACCAATACCTCCAATTTTGTAGACATCCTGGGGAGGCAGACACAAGGGTTTGTCAGCTCGATGAGTTGGTGGCAGAATGCAATTCAGAGCTTCAAACACGGTGGTTGCACTGTTCTTGCCATCTTATGGGTGACTTTCCATCCCTTGACCCAAGGCATGTTAACACTTGACTCTAGCATGTTGTCACTATGCTAACCGGAAATTCGCATGAATGCTACAGTGTTGAGGTTATAGCCAATGTCTTAATGTAGATGCTGACTTCTTTAATGATTTCCTAGTATTTCTTCTGGCTGTAGGGTGGCTCCGTGGAATCCATTTTGTAAACACCAACAACTAGTTGTTTTACACTCACTGCATAAGCCAGCAGGGCATGCTTACAAATCTGCCCATACTTGGAAATACCTGCTTCAAATTCACCAGCACAAGCAACAACAATCAGGACAGCACAGTCAGCTTAAGATGCATCTGTAATCCTATTTTTGGTAAAGTCTCTGTGTCCTGGGGCATCAACGATGGTCACGTAATACTTGCTGGAATTTCCAGGAAGATATCAATGATGATACCATGTTAATGTTCAGCTTTCAGTTTATCCAAGACCCAGGCATACTTAAAGGTGCCCTTTTGCATCTCAGCAGCCTCTTGCTCAATTTTTTTGATTGTTCTTTTGATACGACCACATTTGTGCATCAGATGACCAGTAGTGGTAGACTTGCACACTTCTACATGTCCAATGACAACAATGTTGATACGAGCCTTTTCCTTTCCCAATTTGGTTTACGTTTAAAGGTGGTTTTCAGGACACCTGTGCTCTGGCAGCAAATCCACTGCACTTATTTTTGTTTTTGTTTGTCATACAAGTATGTGAGTGCATAAGGAACCTTGGTTTCTAATGGTGATTATTTAGAGACAACTGAATATATATCTGTAGAGAAATGTTTAAAACAATTTCAAAACTGAAAAGGTGAAAATTCAACAGATAAAGTTCTGACAAAAGAGCAGCTACCTCACAAAGAGCTCGTGATCTGGGGGCAGAGGAGCACTGCTTGTGAGCTCACTGAGAAGTGCATACAACTGGAGAGGCTCCATAAGTGACATTTTGGGAATCATTTGGAAAAAGAGAGGTAAAACAAGAGAAAACTGAGTAAATGCTCTCATTTATATAAAAGGGGATTTGTGTATTCTAGATTCAAGAAGCATAAGTATGAGATCTATTCTACAAAACTATATCATGAATTTTCAGATATGTATGTTGTTATCATTTTGATATGTTACTAAGACATTTTTGTTTAAACTAATGTGATTTATTTCCCTGTCAGGTTTGTTAGACTGGTGGATCAAAGAAATGCCATACAAAGCTTTTATATTTTCACTCAAGCAAGGCATTTAGCAAAATCTCTGATTCTCTGGGATCACTGAGGAGAAAGGACTTAAGGATCACTTAGGAACTACCTTTGGAATGTGAACATAAGACACAGAGAAAGCATTACTGCTAGTCGTTTGGGCAGAATGTAAGCAACAGAGAAAATAGAGGCAGTGAGTTAGCATCTAAACTTCGAAATCAAACCTGAATATGAACCCAGGTTCAGAAAATCTCTTGTCTATTCAATGATCTGTCAATTTGGTGTTGTTTAATCTCTCTCTAGCCCTCAATTTTTTTTCTTATGTCATTTGAGAATTAAAACATTGCCTACCTTAAGGTTGTTGGGAGAATTCAAGAGGACTAAATGACAGGTGCTTAGTAACATGACTAGCATCAACTATTATGATATTAAAATGAATACTCAGAAGATACAATTAATTAGAAGCACTCAGGTAGAGTAAGAGAGTCTGTATTTCTTATCCCCAACAGTAGCAGCAGAGGCAGAAAAAAACTGAATTACAATAATATCATATCATACTGTAAAGAAGAAATAAAGCTTTTCCCAAGAAGGATGATGAGCACAGGACATGCTCCTATCGGGCTAAAGAATATTGAAATTGAGACACTACGCTATTGAATATTTGTAGAAACCTTTCCTTTTTCTCTAAGAGGTTTGTTATATAACTTCTCTTTTTTCTTTAACATTTTCTACAAGTACACTTAACATAAATATTCAGTATCTAAGATAGATTCAGAATATGTGTTTCTTGTCTCCTAATAGAGTCTAACATAATTACCAGATAAAAACTGAAAAAGACGAATTGTTCCAAAATAACAAAATAAATACAAAAGGGTTAAATGTATTTCTGTCATATCTTTAGGCAGGTTACTCAACTTCTTATGACTTTCTTATTGTTGCTGTCTATATGTAGATAAAATTAGGGCTATGGTGATTTTAAATAATGTAATCAAGATAAAATGATTAGTGTGGTCATTGGCTAACAATGAACAGTCATGGAAATATGGTTTTCATTATTATCAGATGAGGAAATTAATAAACACCTAATATTTAGAACAGAGAGAAGTGGTTCATTTTTAAAACCCTAAATAATCTACTCAATGGCAAGTGCACTGTGATCCAAGAGCATGAAAACACCATGAAATAGATAATGGGATCTCTTATTGTATTAAATAAAAGTATTGTGTTTTCATTAAGAGAAATAATTGTTTTACTTTATACAATTAAGATATCATCTAGAAAATTTAATTCTGGTAGTAATATTTTAAGAGGGACTGGAAAAAACTATAGAGATAGTAAAGAAGCTGGAGCAATTAATGACGTTTGATCTGGGAAAGGGAAATATCTAAAGAAGGAAGAATGTTAATCTTCTAATATCTAAAGAGTTCATTCTTGGAATGCACATTAATTTAGGATAAAGTGGAGAAAGTTAAAGGAATCAGATTTTGAGCAAACATATAGACAAATATTTAGTAGTAGATTTGTCTGACTACTCAATGATGTTTTAAGGGATTGGAATCTTCTTTTTTGACCAGGTTTTAGTGATTTTGATTTACACTAAATAAGGGAAGGCAGTAGACAGCACGCTTGCTACCAAGTTCCCATTCAGGACCTAAGGCATATATTCTCAGCCAGCCAAGGATGCTTCCTCACTGGAGCACAGGTATCCTTTAATCTATAATCCTGATAGAATCCTTTAAAATACATTTTAGACAGTCTCTGCCCATCACTTAGTATGCCATTTCTGTCTAAATGATCTCTAAGGTCTTTAAATCCTAATGCCTCATGATATTAGTGTTTGAACCATATTTTATCACCTAGAATATGGGGCATTAGGTCCTCCATTTACTTATATAAAATAAAGGGAGTGAAATCTTCAACCAACATTGCAATGTCTTATTTCTAACAATAAATGATTTTGAAATAATTCTCATTTCTCAACAGAACCACCAGATGGTATGTTTTCTAGACAAGTCATATTTATACCAATGTATTTTTACATTTTGCAATACAACATAAAGCCTAATAATAAGATCTGAATTCTGCAAATACTAGACAAATCTGCAAGTATAACATTCTTCTCTCCTCGTGAACATCCTGTGAATTCATAAATATTTACATATTACAAGTTATAATTATGTAGCACTGGGGAAAAGGGAAAATGTAACTGTATATTTATATCTATAAGAATGTAAAAGAACATTCACAAATCACAAATGTGCATTGTTCTAAGAAGAGCACCTACTGAGCTTTTGTATCTTGAGGCCAATTCGTAAGACATGTTTCTACATCCCCCTCATCAGTGGAATAAAAAATTATAATTGTAAGTTTGAATGACTATTGATTGCTTATTATAGTTTCTATTAATAGTTCTAAATGATTATGTATGAGCACATCATTGTAGGTATTTGATAATGTAGAAGGGAAAGTTTGTATTGCTACAGGGATAATCCTCCTTAAGAAACTGACAAGCATGATTATAAAAAATACTGCAAAGTATGTATTTGGTCTAAAACAATTACCTAAAATAGTGCATTTAAATGTTATCTTGTTCTTGCTTTTCATACTAAGCATGCCACAGTAAATTCTATATCACAGATTAGGCTGCCCACTCATAAATTTCTGCTAAATAAAAGAAGTTTTTAGAAATCTGTGATCCATCTAACAGATTAGCTTTGAGTTATTCCAAAGCTTTAAAAAACTGAAAGCTAATAAATGACTCCTATGCTTCTGCATTGTTTTCTACAGAAATGATCATCATTTACATTCATTTTTAAATTTTCATATACTCCTTTTTTTTTCACAACACAACACTCCAACAATGTAATTATTTCATACCTACAATTTTATGCACATCTCCTCAGGTACATTTATATATTAGAGTAAATTCAGGTCTTAAATAGTCTCACCTCTGAGGTTGACAACTCTTATGTAGCCATGACCTCCAGTCATCTGATCAAATTTTGGCTTACTTACTAGTTATAATCAAATATATTCTCATCTCTTATTTGAACAAATCATACAGAAATTGAATACAATTTTTATGAACACTAGCAATATGTTCACTTCTCTGATAATTTTGACATTAAAATTCCATCTTAATAATCCCATCCTTCAGGCTTTGCAGACTCTTAAGGTATTAAAGCAAAAATTATCCTAAGCAGTTAGATTATAATGTATTTAAAGATTAGACATTTCATGTTGAATATTAACTGCTCCACTTCCCAGGAAAAGAAAACTATGCTGATTTTCTTCTTCTATAATTTATACATTTCAAAGGCCATCTATGCAAGTTTCAAATCGTATTGCAGAAAAACATACTTAAAATGGACTCAAATATTCTATAGAGTTTCAATGTATAAGTAACAGCATATTAAAATACATTAGAAATATTTACAATTATTTAATTTTATTTCAAAATAGCATACCAGAGTTATGAAAAATTTAACTATAGCCAATAGTACATAGATAGACAATTAGTTAACTAAAGTTGTTAAATTCTGCATTGAGAAAAGTAAGTATGCACCCTGTTAAGTATTAAGTAGATATTTATTGAATATGCCCTTTATAATGTGGAATGAGAGAAATTAAAGACAAATGTGAACTCGCAGATGAGAAAATGACCTATTGTCTTGTTTCTCGGGCTTAAAGAGATAATGAAATGTCACCTATTATTTCTTGTTATTTCTGGAAATTAAGAATATGATCTGTTCATAAGGACGAAAGACTGGCCTATTTTGAATTTCTTAAAAAACAAAATTTTGAGCCCATTCATTTCAAAAGTGGTAAACAAAAGTAAAATCTCCCCTCCACCCAAACCTTGTCTTGTTTCTATGGCCATGGTTCTATAAGGTATGACAAGCATGTTCAGGATGACAAACATTTACTCATATACAATTTAAAAAGTGCTATGAGTGTTTGTGCCTTTCCCTCAAATTTGTATTCATATATTGACACCTAAGTTCCAACAAGATAGTACGTGGAAGTGGGCCTTTGTGAGGTGACTAGGTCATGAGGGTGGTACCCTCCTGAATGAGATTAGTGCCCTTATAGAAGAGACCCCAGAGAGGTCCTTTACCATTTCTACCATGAGTGGCCATAGTTAAAAGACGCTATTTATGAACCATGAAGTGGGTCCTCACCAGATACTGAATCTACTGGAGACTTGATCTTGGACAGCCTCCAGAATATGAGAAATGTATTTCTTTTGTTTATACATTATCCAGTCTATGGTATTCGGTTATAGCAGCTTGAATGAACTAAGACAGAAGGCTTGCAAAATAATAAAGAACATGTTTCCAATACTCCATGTTTCCTATCTCTATCACTTCTGTTCAAAGGAGAGAAATAAGAAGGATAACTTGGATATAAAAATGGATAGAAATATCTACAACATATACCCTTTTGCACAGTACATGCCAATGACATTGAAGTAAGACCTTGGATTGCAACTTGTTCTGTGAGTTTTCCTCAAAAAGATCAAACATTTCTAGTAAATTTCAATTTGACAAATGAGAAATGTATTGCAATATAAGTAGTATGTGATGTCGAACGTCACAAGATCACGACTGAGCCAAAGGATCTCTCTCTCTCTCTGTCTCTCTGTCTCTGTCTGTCTGTCTCTCTCTCTCTCTCACTGTAGGGTTGTGGGAGATTTCCTTCCATGCTCAGATACTCAGTCATAGCATTTGGCAGAAATCAGTGATTTTTCAGAATGTTGGAAGTTGCCACAGGTGGCACTACTGTATATTTTGTCACGTTAAAGCACCTATGGACAATCTCTTGCTTTTCCATACAAGAATAAGCTTAGGAATGCTTTGTTTCATTCTAGGTCAGGTTGCCTGAAGATATAGACCCCTTCCTTTGCCACCTTATTGTCAGCTACATTAAATACAGTATATGATAAGAGTTTATTAACACTGTACTGTAGTCAACATCTGTGCGAGGATGTCCAATGCAGAAAAAGGTTGAAAAGAAAGGTGGTAAGAAGACGGAGATGATTATGGGGTAAGTTAAGAAAGAAACCATCGAGAAGTACAAACAAGGTATGTGAGTGGCGAAAATTGCAAGATTGTATAAGAAGTCTACACTGACCATTTGCACAATTTTAAAGAAGAAAGAAGAAATAAGGGAGCTATGTGCAGCTAAAGGAGTCACAAGAATATCAAAGCAATGGCCACCGGTTCTAGAAGATGTAGAAAAGTTACCTTTGGTTTATATAAAGGAGAAATAAACAGCAGGTGATACTGTGACCAAAAACTCTATTTGCAAGAAGGCAAAGGCCTTGTACACTGACTTGGTAAGTAAAGTGCCAGATACATCCAAAGAAAATGAAGACAGATTCAAGGAAGCAGGGACGGATTGATAATTTTAAGAGGAAAAGTGGCATCCATAGTGTTGTAAGGCATAGAGAGGCTGTGAGTTTGGATGCTCAGAGAGCTGATGTGTTCGGTACTGAGTTCTAGTAGTCCATGTTTTCCAAATGTTACCTGCAGGAGCAAGTTTTTAACTGCAATGAGACAGGGAGTTTTGGATTTCCAAATGTGCTAAAGAGGAAGCAGACATGTCATTGTAAGATGTTGGCTTCAAATTGCAAAGCGTCACTTCCAGGACTCGAAGGAAGAGGAGACTACTCAAGGGCATGCTCACTCAGAAGGTTGGTTCTTTGGAGACTGTCTTTAGAGCCTTGAGCTACAAAAGAAAGTTAGTACATTGGACATAAATGAAAAGGTTTACTGTGGGTAACAACAGGATGAGCTCTGTTGGGGATAACTGGAATACATACAGAACTATCTTAGAATTTCCTCACTTGATAGCTGTGCAATATCTACTAATTTGGGGCGGGGAAGGGACTTTGTTAAAGCTTCTAAGTTGACAGAAGGCGCTGGAATTCAAGGTCCTCAGGGGATAGAGGATAAGTGTGTTTTGTACAGCTTACAAATGTAACAAAAATGAACATTCAGACCAAGGAACAAACTTTATCAGTTTTTTAAAAGTCCTTGTGTTTCTTCTCTCCATTCACATTTCCTGCCTACCCCCAATAGAATAGCTAGTATGATAAATTTTGCTTTGATCATTTCTTTCCTCCAGAAAAAAATATTTCTCAAACAAGATTTGTATTTGTAAAAATTACATTGCTTAATTTTTATCTATTTTGGAAATTTATATACATGGAAACCTACTGTGTGTATCTTTTTGCAACATGTTCATTTATTGTACATTGTTTTTCACATTCATGTGTTTATGCTTAAAACTGAAGTTCATTTGTTTTATTTGCTCTGTAGTATTTCTTTACATAAATCCATTCTACTGATGAACAATGTTTTCACTGAATCCCACCGAAAGTAGGAGAGTGTGCATTCTCTTTCTTTATTGGGAGGTGGGATGTAATCCCATGAAGCCGTGATGGTGAGGACACGAGTGAGACAGGAAAGGAGTGTAAGGCCATGAAATGGGGACAGTACTGAGCAAGCCAGAACTTCAAAAGAAAAGTCATGCAAGTTTCTCTAACATGTTGAAAGTTGCCTCTGATTCTCCGAATGATCTGTTGGGAAATGGGATAGGAAGAACAAATAATTTATCTACCAGCATCTTCTCATTGCCTTTATCATTGTTCAGAATTCACCTCACAAAGGACTAACTCCATAGCACTTCCAAGTTTGGGTCCCTGTCCTCTACAGAAAGATGTTGGGGAAGCCAAATTTTGGACTCCACGGGGCACAAACTCCTAAGTGTCCAGAGGTAGTGATAGAGCCCAGACCCTCCATGGAGTAAGGTGGGTTGAGCTTTGATATGACAGATTTTCTATTACGAGATTAAATAAATGTCTGTAACAGTTTCTAATAGAGAACTTCAATAAACGTAGGGGATTTTCAGTGTTTTCGGCGCTTGTTAACATTTTACCATCAAGGTATATACAATATTGTTGAAGAGTTTCATCTGTCTATTGAGAAATCATGTTTTTTCTCATTTAAGATATTAGTATGATGAGTGACGTCATTCCACTTATAACTTTTGAAAGAACTCTGCATTTCTGAGGTAAAAACAATATGTGTTCTACTTTTAATGAATAACTGTATTTGAATTGCTATTATTTTATTTTATTGCTTCTATGCTCCTGAGTGGGATTAGCTTGTAACTTTTAATTATATTATTCTTATCTTAACTGGTGTCAAAGTTAGCCTAATAAAAATGGATTGATCTATTTGTTTCTGCTATTAAAAAGTTTCCTACATCTCAATACTGAATTTATCCAAGTCTCAGTGTCTTCTTGGGGGAAGAGTTTATTTTTAACCATTTTAACTGATTTAAAAGATATGGGAATGTTCAGGTTTGTGTTATTTATTCACTCAATTTTGACAAATTGTATTCTTAGAAATTATCAATCATCTGATTTTTAACTTTATTATGTAAACCTAGTATAATCAAATTTATCTCTGTATTTTCTGTAGCTATGAAACTTCACCCTTATTAATATTTTATTTTTTCTTTCCATTATTTTCTTTTTAATATAATAAAATTTGACTTTATTTAATACTTTTCAAAGAACCATTTTTCACTATTGAATAATTTTTATATTTTGCTCCCATTATCTTCTGACATTTTTATTATTTCTTTCTACTTTTCTGGGTTTTAATATGTTGCTTATTTTAAAATCTCTAAAGAAATTAAATACTTAGTCAATTGCTTTCTAAATATTTTGTTGTTCCTAATTTAAGCTTTCAAGACAATAAATTTTATTCTAACATCTATTTTAGCTTTATAAGTTTTAATCATAGTATTTTCATAATAGTTCAAATTAATTAATAATATATGCTATTTTTTATCAGAATCATGATTTTTTATGGATATGTTTTGCTTTTCTCAACATAAGTGTCTTCTATTGTTATTATGTTTTAAAATTTTTATTTTAATGCCAGTGTGATCAAATGATGTGTTCTGTATGTCATTTAAAATTTGTAAGTGTATGTTTACTTTTTGTAAATATTGCATATGTATAAAAATAGTATGTATTATCCAATGCTTAAGTGTACTGTTCTATGAATATCAATATTATGATGAATATTCATGTACCATTTAGTTCTTCTATATTCTTACTCATTTTTAAAAGTCAGTTTGTCCAATCACTTACAGGTAAATCCTTAATGATGATGGGAAAGCATTTTATTTCATCTTGTAATTATATCAATTTTCACTGTATATATTTTAAGTTGTATTGTGTACATGCAATTTAGAATTATTATAGCATCTATTAAATTGAATATTTTATCATAATGTAATATCTTCTTAATCCCTCATAATGGTTTTGCCATGAGTCCATTTGTCTGGTATTAATATACATTCCCCCATTTCCTTAGTAATTGTCTGACCTGTTTTTCAGTATTTTGACTCTCAATCATTTGTGTTTTGTTTTAGCTGTGTCAAGCTTTCCTTACCTGGAATGCTTACCCCATGTCCATTACATTTGATTATTGATATATTGGAACTGAAGCACAATCAAATTACTATGTGTTTCTATTTGCCTTGATTCTGTGCTCTTTTTTTTATCTCCCCCCCTTTTTTGGTCTCCTTTGGACTTTTCCTCATTCATCTTTTCTTTAACTTTTTGGAAGTTACATGGTACATCTTTTAGTTATTAGTTATTTGACAAGCATAAATTAATCAAGTTTAAAATTAATCAATTTATATATATATGAATGATATGTATATGTCATATCTATATACATGTGATATTTCCAAGATATATAATATATAATCCAGATACATATCTAAAGATTTATTATACAGAATTGGCTCATGTGATTCTGGAGGGGTGAGAAGTCCCAAGATCTATAGTCAGTAAGCTGGAGACCCAGGACAGCCATTTGGACAGTTCCAGTCTAAGTCTGAGCCTAAAAACTTAGAGAGCCAATATTGTAGGAGCCAGTCTGAGTCCAAAGACCTGAGAAGGAGAGCTGATAGCTTAAGTTCCAGTCCAAGTGCCAGTCAAAGTCTGGAGAAAACTGATGTCCAGGTTAACAAACCAGGAAGAGAGAGTAAACTTTCTTATACAAATTTCTGTTATATTCAGGACTTCAACAGATTGGGTGAAGCCCACTAAATTGGGGATAGCAATCTGTTTTACTTAGTCTACCAATTTAAATGTTAATCTCATTGAAAAAAGAAAAACACTTTCACAGATATAAGCAGAATATTGTTTAAACAAACATCTGGCATTTTGTGGCCCAATGAAGTTGACACATAAAATACCTGTATGATATAAGGATCTTAGAATAATTTAACTAAGATTCTCCAATTCCAAACATGTGCTACTTTTGTCCATAATGTACCTGTATCCTTCTTTTGCCCTCAAGTAAGATGTTGCTTTTGTTTTAAGTAGTCCAAGATGTTTCAAGTTTACAAATAACACCATTTATTCATTTCTGTTTCATCTGGATCATTTATCTTTTGCCACTTATACCTTATTTCAAATTCACAATAGTGAAATTCTCTTGGTGGCCAACTCTTTTGTGCCATATACTAATATCACACACACGTTCTCAAACATCTTACTCCTAGGGGGGCACCTGGGTGGCTCAGTCAGTTAAGCGTCCAACTTCGGCTTGGGTCATGATCTCACGGTTCGTGGGTTCGAGCCCCGTGTCAGGCTCTGTGCTGACAGCTAGCTCAGAACCCAGAGCCTGTTTCGGATTCTGTGTCTCCCTCTCTCTCTGAACCTCCCTTGTTCATACCGTCTCTTTCTCTCAGAAATAAATAAAACATTATAAAAATTTTTTAAAAATCTTTCTCCTAGGTATTTAAATGGAAACAGCAAGCTTAGCATTTGTTTTGTATATACAGTTTTGTGTATCTTTTCAACATAAAATGATGTCAAACATCAATTTAATTGCCATTGTATTTTTCTACCAGTCTGTCTTTAAAGTCATATTATTATTAATAATAATACTTTAAGAATCTTCTCAGTTTATTTGCTGATTACTGTCTAACATGAATTTCATTTATCTTGCTTGGGTTCTATTTGAATTTCTGAATATGTGGGTTTGTGTATTTTATAATTTATGAGATACTATAGATATGATTAGACATAATTTATGCAGATATTTCCTCTCCCACTACCTATTACTCCTGTTAAAACTCTGGTTATGCTACTGGTTGTGCTATCTCATTCTGTCCCCCCATCTCTGACACTCTTTCCATATTTCTTCCTCTGTATCTCTCTTGGCTACATTCCAGATAATTTTCATACTATTTCTTTCTTCACTGGATCTAATCTGTCCCTTGAATAGCTTATATGATAATGTTTTTGTTTTGTAAAGAACTATTTTAATATTTTAATTTAAGCCTGCATGATGTGAACTTTCACATTTCTATGTTATTTCCTTAGGCTTATGTTATATAAAACTGTTTTATAATCTATATCTGTTAGTTACAATATTTGAAGTACTTACTAGTATCTTTTCCATTATCTGTTTTTGGTACTAGTTCTCATTCACAGAGTTCTATTTCTGTGTGTGTGTGTGTGTGTGTGTGTGTGTCTTGTGTTTTTATGATTATTGACTGATATTTCCTTTGACATATTATCCTTTAAAGTGTTTGTCACCTAAGCTGAAATCGAGTTCCTCCACCCAATATCTGCATTTTCACAATGCCCTTCTATTGGGGGCATCACTACCTCAAGATCATTTTAAATTACATTATTTACTTGAGACTTTTCATGTCTCAAGATTTCAGAAAACAAACCTGCATTAGGGCCAGTTTAAGATTATGGATTCTATGAGAACAATATTTCCCCCACAAGCCGGTGTCAAATTTGAGACAAGTAACTCTCTTTGCTGACCCTTTCTTCAATATTGCATTATTTTTCATCCCTTCTCATATAAGCATGACCTTTTGGATACCGATTTTTGTTTGGGTATCCTATTAGACTCCCTTCTTCAGTAGGTCCCATTTGTGTTCCCCAAACAACTATAGGAAGAAGCATAAGATCTCCAGAATTTGACAGAAGCTCTCAAGATGAAATCTTACTTTGGTACATATTTGTCATCCATCCAGGATTCCTACAGTACTTTCATACTTCAACTGTGTAGGTTCCTTTCTTTTGTATCAGTTCATAGATGCATTTAAAATTAAAATTTGTGGGGTGCCAGGATCAGTCAGTCAATTAAGCATCCAACTCTTGATTTCAGGTCAGGTCATGATCTCAGTCATGAGTTTGAGCCCCACGTCAGGCTCCGTGCTGAGCATGGCACCTGCTTGGATTCTCTCTCCCTCTCTCTGCTCCTTCCCAATTTGTAATAAACAAACAAACAAACATTAAAATAAATAAACATTTTTCAAAAAAAACTTAGAAATTTGGAGCAGTGGCTCTGCAGACGTGAGATGACGTATTTGGGGAAGAGAGGCTGCCTGACTAAACTGCATCTCTAAAGCTAAAATAAGGACTCTAAGGAGTCAGAACCACGAAGCAGATCCCTAAAAAGAGGGTGCTGTAAGGCGAGAGCACTCTGTCACTGGTTCTTGTGCATTAGAAGTTCCAAAAAGGCTCTCCACAAAGCTAAAAATCAGATTTCTGAGAAGGGACTGCCAGCCAGTTAGTGCTGGTAGTTTTGGAAGAAAATAATAAACTGAGTTCTGGAAATGTGGGGGTGGGGGGAATCCTGGAATCTAGAAGTAACTGAACTGCCAAGATAGAGGGCAATGGCTGTCATCATCTTAACAGGAATAGGAAGCAAATAGAGAAAAGCATCTCTTCTCCCTTGTTCAGGCTTCCAGACACTCTTCAGCACTCATTGCGAACACCTAACAAGAATTTACTGGATGTGCAGAAATGGGATTGTAGAATCTTATAGCGAGCTCCAGTATACAGAAGTGTCAGTTTAAAGCTGGGAAATAATAACCTTACAAATAACACAAAATCGTTTCTATATCATAGGAAAAGAACACGTGGTAGTTGAATTTCCATTGTCATTATTTCCCAAGGATGTGTCCAAGAAAACTTGATCAGATGAGTCTAATGAAAAATTAAGTTAAGAAGATGTGAATCAATGAAAAAATTTGGCTAAGAAAACATATAATTCCTATAAGTTCCAAGAATTTTAACCTGTAATTCACCATGCCATAGTTTTTCACTATCATAATATGGTTTTCTGTCATCAGGAGAGAAATACAACCGCTGCCCCCCTAAGTCAGAAGTGTGCCCACTTACTCTTTCACCCCAAGGCGATGGTCAATAGGATGTAACCTGCCTTCTCAGATTCAAGTCTGTGCAATAGCACACGGTGAAGTCTCAGGAGTGTCATATGCTGCTTTTAGCGCAATGTTTTTGTTTATGATTCAGGCACATAAACATCCCAGGAGAACTTGAGTGATGTCTAACACACTTACCAAAAAAGGCCTTCATTTTTTGTATCACTCCTAATCTCTTCTTTGTTAAATAATGAGCCTTTCTTGATTCTATGGAGAAAGTAAATCATAGGGTTTTGTTTTTGTCATTGTTGTTATTTGCAACTATATTTTTACTGTGATCAAAGATGATGTATCAATACTTCCCAGGATGGTATAATGACAACACTACTCCTTTTCTTTGCCACTGAAGCTCAAAGTCAAAGGTCTTCTATAGTAGACAAAAGCTTATTTGATATTCATAAAAATATATATCCTTCAAGATAGTAACCATTTCTGTATTATTCCATGTGTTGATCAGCACACAGACATCCTAAATCCAGGTGAATCTTTGTGTACTTACCAGGAAGAGTCACAAAGGTATTAACATATTGAAATTTATTAAAATCAGTATATATCTTAGATGCTTACCAATTAAAGGAGTTTTATGGTATTGTAATTATACATATTGGAAGCAAAAATATCATTTTCTGCCTTGAGTTATGAGGACCACCATGAAATTTGGAGTTTTATTTTTTCAAGTTTAATGTAGTCTAAAAACAGTTTTTTATAAGTGTAAAATCAATCCATTCAGTATATATTCACAATACAGTCTTTTTCAAATAAGTTTCACTAAATAGGATGTGGCATTAAGTATAAATTCATTTGAAATAAAATTCAGCTTAAATGCATAATTAGTTTTTCAGAAATTGTGTGTCTTACTATAAGCCTTTTATATCATCCCGCATGTCAGGAAGTAAGCAATTACTTTAAAATATTAGAGTGAATGTTGTGATCTCTCAGTATTTCTATACACTAAGTCTCAGGAAGGAATGTTGAAACTGCCATTGCCTGTGAACTACAACTATATACAAGGGTGAACTCATTTTACTGTAAGATTATTATTTAGATCTTTCCTAACAAGTGTCAATATTTCTGAAGACATTTATTTGTTGTCACATCAGATTTAATAAAATATTATTAAAGTACATGTTTTCATGTTTATTTCTATTTACATATATTGTTTTAAGCTATTCAGCAATTTGTGTTACAATGTTAATCCGTAAGTTTTCAACATAATTTTAGGTTGATATTTGAGAAAAGGAAATTATTGTGTTTTACAAAAATTTATATTCTATCTCTAGGAGCTATGAGTTAATCTGGACTACCTCAAATCATAATTTTGGGACTTTCAAATGTGATATTTTAACTTAGAGTTCTAATTTAACACAAAAAATAACTGCAACTGATGTCACTACTTTCACTAATCTTCAAAAGTTAAAATTCAATTTTTAAGGCTCAGAATATTATTTATTTGTATTGCTTTCTCTTGAACCTTTATAAAATCACACATAATAATGCAATTCAATTTATAATGTTACTTCACTTGCCTGAAAACATTTCTCCATTCAAAGCTTAATTTAAGAATCATTGCTTTCTAAATCATTTAAATTCCTGAGCACAAATATCATCTACTAGGATTTCTTCATTCATTCATTCACTTTTACTCTTTCTAGATTCATTTTTCCAGCATGAGAGTCTTCCTCATCCCCCCACCCCCATTTTACTGTTTAGATTTTCCTTCTTTAAATAATTATTTGGGAACGAGTGGCTCAGTTTGGAAGAGTCTGATATTGACCTATTCATCATTTAGTACAAATGGCTTCATAACTTTTATCTTTATATTGGACTAGAAGGTTTTGTCTCTCTAGCCTATTGAGAGGCTTGAGATGTGGTTTAGATGGATTATTAGAGTAGACTATTTACTCTTCTCACCAAAAATGATAAGTGTCTCTTTGTACTGGGCAGTGGTAAGTGATGATCTGGTATGTGATGTTTGGTTAACTCCATCAAAAGGGTGTAATGAAAGAAGATGTCTTTCTTCCTGTGAAGGGAGAAGGCATTTTGCACTTGTCCCCTCCCCTCCTGTTCAGATAATGTGGGGACTATACAGGCAGGTGGGTGTAACTGGAAAAGATACAAAGGTTTTCTCTAAAGATTTGCTGGGTCACTTTCATAAGGTAAAAGTTAGTAGCCCCTGTAACTTTACGACCCAGGCACACGAACTGTCCAAGTTGATGTCAGCAACATATAACACATTTATTTCCCTCTATTCTTGGCAAATATGTGCCCTAACACAAGAGAGCTTATTTGTTCTTTGTACCACTAAAAATAATCATCATTTGTTAAATAATGATTCTCTGTATATTGTATAAATAAAAAGAGAAAAGGAAGATGACAGTGTTCCCAGAAATTCTTTTTTATGCTCTCATTTGCTTTATTTCACTTCATTTAAACCTCAGAGCCATCTCAGATGAAATGATTTCCACAGCCATTATTATCATTAAAATTGTGGTATGTGTACGATTTTTACATTTTTAGATTTACACGATGTTGACAAGAATCAATATGTTCAGGGTTGTCTGCTTTTCTAGTAACAGAAACAGTTATGGCCATGTGCTCATATGATGCATCCTATCTTGGTTATAACTCATCATATATTCTCCAGTTCTACAATGTGAATCTGTATCCAATTTTAAATACACACACGTATATGTTCCTTCAATCTTCCCCCACTATTTGTCCACACAGTGACACTTTATAGAGATCAGAATAATTGCACATTTCAGTGTCAATATATATGCCTTTTAAAGATCTTAATAGATTCTAACTGCCTAATAACACTGAAATAACTATAGTCATAACACCTTTTTTTCCTTTGGATTGCAGGCACATAAGGGACAATTCTCATAAACTAGTATAGGAGTTATTACTACTTTGGGTAACAATGGACTGTACATATTCATACTGTCTTTTGTGAATATATTCTGAATGCTTAGTAAATGCTTAATTAAAAAATAATTTTTGCCTGTTCACAAAAGGAAGGAGACAGATGATATAGATAGATGATATAGATAGATCATAGTTGGATAGATAGACAGATAGATAGATAGACGATAGAGATAAAAATAGGCCTGTGTTATGCATAAAAGGAAATGTATTTTGGAAGCAGGCGCAGAGTATATCCAGATATAAGGTGATAAGGGATATTCATACATATGATCTCATCTAAAGCAAAAAAAAAATGGGACTTCCTTCTGGACTCCTTTTAGAGTGTATACGGGGCACTCTCTCTCACAGCCCTGTGTCCCCGTAATCCTGCGCTCACAATTGTAACAATTCTCTTGGATGTACTCTGTGCGTGAACGTTGTCAGACATTTTAAAAGGCTTTCTCTTTATCCTCACACTAGGGAACCCAGAAAACAAAGTGGACGGTGTGTTGCTAGTCAACATCCATTTTTATAGATACGGCTTAGACTCTAAACTCCTTGAAGCAAGGACAACAAATTTCCATCCTTTTCTTCTCAGCTTGGTCTTAGGATGCACAAGTAGCATTTGATGAGTGAATGACTAAAGGATGTCATATAGTCAGAGTTTGTTTAATACTCAGTGAATCAAAACAGGTAAGTAACTCAAACATATTTAACTGCGTGTCTATTGCATTGAGAGGATCATAGTTCTCATTGGAAACAAATGTCTGCAGAGCAAAAAATGATCTTTTCCCTTCCTGTCTTTACATCAGAAAGCGAAGAAGCTTCCTCAGTTGGAGGTAGAGGAATGTCTCTCTGTTTGCAGGCCAGGAGCACATGCAGGCACATCTGTTTTGAAACCTCCCTGAGCTCTGACTTTCTTCTTCTCGGGAGACTTTCAGCTCTGACAAAGTGACCTCTTTACCTTGTATTGGACATATTGATCCAGAAACTACTCAAAAACCTGCCCTGATACTCTGCTTTCCAAACCACAGAGAGCTCCAGAGCTGACCTCCGGTCTCTCCAGTGTGGTCGAGTGCTACCCTCCCCTCTGGCATGTGATGGATATGCCCTGACCCCATGATATTTGATGTTTAGAATCAAATTTTCTCCCTATGCACATTGAACAAACAACAGTTTTCTGTCTTAAAGAGCCAAATCTCCATTATAGAAATGAACATAGAGGATCTAATAATTATAGGTCGTTAGAGAGTGAGACAGGAAGGAAAACCTCCATGAATGGAAAATGGAGGTGATCCAGCATTAACCTCTTAATCATAGCATTCGTTTAACGGGGAGAAAGAGAGAGAGTGAGAGAGAGACAGAGACAGAGACAGAGACAGAGACAGAGAGGCAGGCATATCTAGTAGGAAGTTTGCAGAGCTGAAGTATTGAATTAAAATTCTGAAATTTTATTAGAGAATTGTTTAAAATGGGCACAAGTTTTTGACTAAATATCTGAAGATTTCTCATTAAGCCAACAGAATCCGGATTTGACGTCTGATGCATATGAA